>NC_138106.1:82233474-82240974 GCF_964146895.1 Miniopterus schreibersii | reverse complement strand
AAACGGCCTCACTGACCCCTTCATTCAGTGACTAGCATTATGCCTAGAAGTCCCCTTGCATGATGTCTGCTAAATCACCTGACCTCTTTCAGCCTCAGTTTCCCTGGATATTGATAATGGAAAAAAGTAAAATGGAATAAGCATTGCTAAGAGGGTCACTTAAGAGGCATGAAGAAATTGATGGAGCTGGCCATGGGGATCTCTGGGGAAAGACTGGCACAGCGGGGGGCCAGTGTGGTTGGTGCAAGGAGGCCTGTGATTAATTCTGTAGGGCCTTTGGCTTTATTTCTGAGTGAGATGGAGAACCACTGGAGGGCTTTGAGCAAGGGGTGGTTTGTTTTCAACTAGACTCTACTAGACTCAACTAGATTAGTCTAGGTTCACTAGATTAAAGGAAACCAAAGGCTTAATTATTAGGAAGACCTGATAGAAGATTATTGTAATGGGCCGTATTTTTGGCAGTATGTTTGAAGTACAGCCCCAAGGGCAAAAGAAATAACACTGGGAATACAGAGATGAATACAGAAGGCCCCCTGCCCTCAGGGAGCAGAGTGGGAGAGGAAATATGACAAGTTCTTAAAATAAAAGAAGACAAAATGCAACCTCTGCCACCAAGCAGGCATAATAATGTCTTGGAGCTTGATGAAATTGCTCCTTGGTGGGGTCTGAAGGAGGCAAATCAGGAGACACTTGGAAGGAGATCACCATTACCTGGTAAACTATGTCTAACCCATTGCCCCAGACACGTAAAAAGTAATACATGCTCCAATTATAGCCCAATAAAGCTGGGGTAGGGGGAAGGGAGGAGTAATACATGCTCATTAAAGAATCTGGAAATGTAAGGGGGAAAAATGAAAGGAGTGGAAAAACCTACCCATATATCTACAGTTCTATTAACATTTTGAGATATTTTATTTCAGTCATCTTCCTCTGTATGGGCATGCCTCAGAGATATTGCCATTTTAATTCTAGACAACCACAATAAAGTGAGTATCTCAATAAAGTGAGTGAAACAATAAAGAGAGTTGTGATCCTTTAACTGGGAGGGTCTTTGAAATGCAGTAAAACAAAGCACAATAAAACAAGGTATGCCTGAATATTTGTTTTATATCTTGTATGTACAGTTTCATATCGTGCTTTTTTTCATTTAACATGACATCATAAACATTCTCATTTTATTAATTTTTGTATCACATCAAGTGGCTGTACCTCAACTTATTCAATTATTTTTGCATTTAATTAGAGAATTATCCAAAGGATATTTGATCCCATTTTCAGTAAAGATGGTGCAGTAGGTAAATGTTGTGCTCACTTCCTTCCATGATCACATCAAAATTACAACTAAAATTATAGAGCCACCACCCTTGAGAAACACCTGAAGTCTAAGTGAACAGAACTCCCATAACTAAGGGTATACAGAAGAGGCCACGTGAGGCCGGTGGGAGGGGCAGAGATGCAACCCAGCTGGCCCCAGACCCACCTGCGGCAGCTAAGAATTAGGAGGGATATATCGACTGCAGAGATCTCCAGTGAGGAATGGGTGGGGGCAGCCCCACAAGGGGCTCTTGGTCCAGAGCACCAGTGCCATGAAGAGGAGCCCCACAACATCTGTGAAAATCAGCAGGAACTCAGCCTGGGCTGCGGTACACTCAGGCATTCTCTTAAAGGGCCGCAGCACAGACTCACAAGTACACTAAACTCCAGTGAAGGCACAGCAGCTCAAAGTGCCAGGGGTAGCACACCCTCCCTCTCAGGAGCCCGCATGCACCTTTCCCTTCCCCTCTTCTCCCCGCTAGGGGCATTACCTTTGACCTTCTCTCTCTCAAGCTCTGAGGGTCCTCCTTTTGCTTCTTTAACTTGTTTCCTGAGCCTATTCATCCACTTGGTTTACTTCTACCTCTGTAACTTTCTAAATAATCTTTCTCATAATTTGAAAAAAAGAAAAAGTGCCTGGAGCATATAGGGAGGAACTGAATTGTCTGGCTTCAGGGAAAGGGCCAGAGGGGCAGCTCTCACACAGACAGAGCTGCTGGAAGGTACCATTGTTCCTTTGTTGAGCCCTTCCTCCCTTACAGGGGACACCATATCTGAGTTTCCTTATGGAAGCAAGTTTATCTTGCTTCATATTCTGGCCCCACCGTGGTGATTCCCTAAGACTGTGTCCCACCCAACCCCAGCACCAGCTTGAACCTCTTTCACCTGCTGTTCCTCACAAGCTGCCAGCCTCAAACCATTTCTGCAGACCTTCCCAATCTCTCTCAAAGGTTTACAAACCCCAAACAAACAGCTTCTGGCCTTGGTGTGCCCTGTATCACTTGTTAAATGACCCCCAGCCCAGCACTGGTGGCAACCAGCATTGGTTAACAGCATAGCCTCGCCCAGCTGCCTCCAAGTCCAGTACAGATAGCTGCTACCAACTGCACATCACTTTGTAGCTCTTACCAAGGGCCCTGGGCTGGGCAGAGTCAGTGGCAGACTTGGATCTGCACCAAAGCCTGTCCCAAGAGACCCCAGAACAAACACATCCAGTGGTTGCCTTCAGACCACACCAAAGCACCACTCAGCTCCACAAACAACACACCCAAATGATGGACTGGACAGGCAGCAGAGCCCCATTAAAGTGAATCCTGCTCCATGGGGTCAGCTCATCCACTGTAGACACAGCTTATCCTCGCAGCCAGTCAACCTGAGGGTCGATCCCACTCCCTAACATGCCAACAGCAGTCAAGGCTCAACAGGAGGACACACATAACCCACACAAGGGATACCCCTGGAGCACTCAGCTCAGGTGACTAAGAAGTCTGTACCACTGGGCCCCACAGGACACTTACTGCCAAAACTGGGAGACGTAACAGATATACCTGATTCATAGAAGCAAACACAGGGAGGCAGACAAAATGAAAAAACAAATATGTTCCAAATGAAAGAATAGGACAAAACTCTTGAAAAAGAACTAAACAAAATGGAGACAAGCAATCTACCAGATGCAGAGCTCAAAACACTGGTTATTAGGATGCTCAATGAACTTAAGGGAAGAATGGATGAAATCAGTGAAAAGTTAGACAAAGATATAGAAACCATAGAAAAGATCCAGTCAGAAATAAAAATATAATAACTGAAATGAAGAATACATTAGATGGAATCAATAGCAGATTAGATGAAGCAGAGCATTGAATCAGTGATTTGGTAGACAAGGTAGCAAAAACCACCCAATCAAAACAGGAAAAAATTAAAAGAACTCCCCCCCCCCCCCAATAATAATAACAACAGTAGCTTAAGAAAGCTCTGGGACAACATCAAGCATCATGACTTTCTCATCATAGGGGTATTAGAAGGGGAAGAGAAAGAGAGCAAGGGATTGAAAACCTATTTGAAGAAATAATGACTTAAAACTCTGGCAAAGGAAATAGAGACATGCAAATCCAGGAAGTGTCCGAAAACAAGATGAACCCAAAGAAGACCACATCAAGACATATCATAATTAAAATGCCAAAAGTTAAAGAAAAAGAGAATCTTAAAGGCAGCAAGAGAAAATCAATTAGTTACCTAAAAGGAAGCTCCCATAAGACTGTCAGCTGATTTCTCATTAGAAACTTTTTAGGCCAGAAGGGATTGGCACGAAATATTCAAAGTGATGAAAATCAAGGACCTAAAAACCAAGGTTATTCTACCCAGCAAAGCTATCATTTAGAATCAAAGGACAGATAAAGAGCTTCCTGGACAAGAAAAAGCTAAAAAAATTCATCATCACCAAACCAGTATTACAAGAAATGTTAAAGGAACCTCTTTAAGAAGAAGAGGAAAATAAATTAAAAATATAAAAAAGTGGCGATAACTAAGTACCTATCAATAATTACTTTAAATGTAATTGGATTAAATGTTCAATCAAAAGACATAGGTGGCTGCATGGAGAAGAAAACAAGACCTATACATATACTGCCTACAGGAGACTCACTTCAGATAGAAAGGTACACACACTGAAAGTAGAGGGATGGAAAAGTTATTTAATGCAAATGGAAATTAAGAAAACCCAGCTGGGGTAGCAATACTTATATCAGAAAAAAATAGACTTTAAAAACAAAGGCTATAAAAGAGACAAAGAAGGGCATTTCGTATACAATAGCCGAGATGTGGAAGCAACCCAAGTGTCCATTGATAGACAATTGCATAAAAAAGAGTGATACATATATATAATGAAATATTACTCAGCCACAAAAAAGAATGAAATATTTTGTTACAACGTGGATGGACCTTGAAGGCATTATGCTAAGTGACATAGTTAGACAGAGAAAGACAAATATCATATGATTTCACTTATAAGTAGAATCTAAAAAAATAAATAAACAGACAAAGCAGAAACAAACTCATAGATAGAGAGAACAAACTGATGGTTGCCAGATGGGAGGAGGGTTAGGGGCTGGGTGAAAAAGGGATTAAGAAGTACAAATTGGCAGTTATAAAATAATCATAGGGATGTAAAGTACAGTATAGGGAATACATTCAATAATGTTGTAATAATAATGTATAGTGCCAGGTAAGTTTTAGACTTATCAGGGGGGAATCACTCTGTAAGTTATGTCTCACCACTATGTCCAACCACTATGCTGTACACCTTACACCTGAAACTAATATAGTGTGAACTATAATGGAAAAAAATTTTTTAATAAAATAAAAAAGAAAAGAGATGTGATCATCTGAAAGACTTCAGTTGTAAAATTAGTTGTATACTGAAGGGGTAAGACTTTATGGGAAACTCTGAAATAATATTTATTTATCTAGCCAAACCTAAAAGCAATCTTACTCTTAGATGAATTTTTGGAAGTTTCATACATTAAAAAATTATTGTTGGATGTGAAAAAATTTTTTATCTTAGTGTTTTAGGTTTTGAGGATATAGATGGTAATAAGACAGAGTAAGACCTACAAGTCCCATACCTTTATATTCTGGAAGGAATTAAATTAAGGCACCACAGAATGAAACAAATAGATCTATCTGTAAGATAATAAATTGTGGTGTGGTAATTCGTTACAGCAGCAACAGGAAACCAACACACTAAGCTCATTTCTACCTTGGGCTCTCTTCTTGGGTCTTTGCATGGCTGGTTCCCTGATTCAGGTCTTAAATCAACATATCACTTCCTCATAGGGAACCCCCTCCCCACCTCTATGACACTATATCACCCTTTTATTCTTTTCAGATTCTCCCCTGGAGCCTCCAGAAGGAACCAACCCTGCCAACATGCTGACTTTAGCCCCAGACTCATTTCTGACCTCTGACAATGGGAGAAAAAAGAACTGACAAAGGAGTTGGAGGCAGGTAGAGGCCCACCAGGTTAACCCACTGTATTAATCAGCTAGGGCTGCTTTAACAAAATACCACAGACTAGGTGGCTTAAACAACAGAACTGTTTAAGAGCTCACTTGTAGAGGCTGGAAGTCCATGATCAAGATACTGGCAAATTTCATTTCTGGTGAGACCCCTCTTCCTGGCCTGCAGGTGGCTGCCTTCTCACTGTGTCCTCAACTGGCTTTTCCTTACTGTGTGAGCAGGGGTGGGGGGTGGGAGGGAGAGAGAGAGAGAAAGGGAGGGAGGGAGAGGGAAAAAGGGAGAGGGGGGAGAAAATGAGAGTCCTCATTCTCTGGTGTCTCTTCTTTTAAGGACACTAATCCTTTCCATTCAGGGCCCCATCCATACAACCTCATTTCACTCTAATTACTTCCTTAGAGGCCCCATCTCCAAATACAGCCACCCTTGGGGTTAGAGCTTCTACATATGGATTTGGGGGGGACACAGTCAGTCCATAACACCCACTTTGAGGAAACCAAAGGAGCCAAGGGTTCAAGTGAGCCATTGTGCCAGGAGTGGTGACTAAGGCCCAGCAAAAGACTACTGGATCTTGGTGACTAGGTTATTGATGTTCATAAGGGCATTTTCAATGACTGGGCAGAAGTCTGTCCATCCTTCAAGAACTTTGTGTTAGTTTGGGTTCTCCAAGAAGTAAACACCAAGATGGAGAAAACATCCGTGAGGCCTTTGCTCTTGCAATTATATTGCAGGTCTGAGGTCTGTGGAGTAGAGAGGGAAGGCAGGCAGCCTAGCTGGAAGAGTGTAAGCAAGCAGTGTAGTTCTGTGGAAGTTTGAAAGCTGCCTGTCAGGGGAGTGCATCTTTCAGGAATGCACCTGTACTAGTGTCCCTCCTGTTCTCAGTCGCTGGCTGGGAGTTGCACTGGGAAATGTGGCCATATGGTTGATGAACACAGTGAGGGATTCAGAGAGCCGCAGCTGGAGCTGTGAGTCACTCACATTCCCCCGCTCCCCACCCCACCTCTAGCAGCCGGAGATGAACTGGGCATTTTCATGGTGGCCACAACCGGCTCTGCTCAAGTCTGCCTTCTCCCTTGCCATCTCCCCTGATTCCTTTTCTGGCGCTTAGTCACAGTTTCCCCAGAGTACCTTTTGTTGCTTAATCAGAATAGTTAGCAGACAGTATTACTGACAAGGACAACAGTAAAAATTTTAGGGGCAAGGAGGAGCAAGACCACTTGGGTTTAAATCCTGGCTTCAAAACTGAAGAGCTGTGTGACTTAGCTAAGATACTCAACTTCTCTATGCCTCATTCTACACATTTGTAGCATGGGAAAATATTTACTCCTTCTGACAAGTCTATGAAGTGGCCTAACAGCCACTTCTTTGAAGTGGTACAAATAACTAATATTCTTTTTTAAAAGAAATTGACTTCAGAGAGAGAGAGAGAAAGAAACATTGACGTGAGAGCAGAGCATCTATCGGCTGCCTCCTACACTTGACCTGACCTGGGACTGAACCTGCAACCCGAGTATGTGCCCGGACTGGGCATCAAACCCACCATCTTCTGTATACAGAACGACACTCAGCCAACTGAGCCATACCAGCCAGGGCAAGCTAATATTCTTTGTACCTGTTTTATAGGCTGGTCATGAGGGTTCAATGAATTAACATACGTAGTGACTTGGAACATGTCATGGCACATTATAAATATCTCATTAGTGTCCATTACCTTGCATTTAGAATGTAAAAAAAGTTCATGAATGGAGGTAGTGATGTAGGTGCTTCTTTCAAATCTTGTAAGGGATCTGAAAAATAAGTGAGAAGGTTAAGAAAAGGGAGATTTAATAGGCATAGACATACATCCTCAAGTATTTTTAAAGGCTGCAAAGGAAATGGCAGCTTGATTGTAAACTCTTTGCCCAATCAGACTCTCCTGTGCTACTTAGCTCCCTACTGTCCCAGCAGATGTCAGCAAATAAGCAACTTAATAAATGACAGCCGGCTCTACACGAAACATGTGGGAAAACTGGACAGGCACCTCTTAGAGGTGGGGAGAAAGCACTGGTTTTCTCTCTACTCTCTTGTCTGGATTACAGTTTTTATTTCATCCTTTGACTCAGGTAAGTATTGATAATGCACCAGGTCTTGGAGACGCAAGAGCACCTTGCCATGGGATAAAAAGCCGTGCTTTCT